>NW_028240758.1:0-35958 GCF_964263255.1 Lissotriton vulgaris
CATGTGTGCATGTGTATATATATATATATATATATATATATATATATATATACACATACACACACACACACACACACACACACACACACACACACACACACACACACACACACACACACACACACACACACACACACACACACACACACACACACACACACACACACACACACACACACACACACACACACACACACACACACACACACACACACACACACACACACACATACACGTGTTACCATCCTTGTGGGGACTATGTGTGGATACCTGCCTTGTGGGGACTAACCTTTCCCAATGTTTTTGGAATACACTAATAACAGAAAAATGTTAAGAAAAAATTCATGATAAAGGATCCTGCTTCAAATTTGCAATTATATTGTTATTTAATCGTGCGCACAGCACCATCCTTGTGGGGACTTGAACACGTGCTACCATCCTTGTGGGGACCTAGTCCCTAACACTATTTGTAATTGAATACAGTCAAAGACACATGGCTAAATGTTTATTTTATCAATATACACAAATAACATTATATCCTATTCATATATGAATTGTTGCATTTATGCTAGGGGTATGCATTAAAGACATATTATGTTAATGTGTCAGAAAATATCATATCATCCTTAAATAAAGACACTTTAACCTGTATTTAACCTAGTTATTAGTGCTTACAATATTAGGAGATAAAGGAACGTACACATAAAGAAATTAACATATGGAACCAAGGAATATGGTCTAGTGGAACCCAGAGCTTGATTAGGGGCTTTCATTTTTGCCCAAGTAGATGTTCAAGTCCCCACAGAGATAGTAGGTGAAAATCATTGTGTTTAAGTCTCCATAGAAATAGTGTGTACATTCAAAGCTTAAATCCCATTATAAAGAGTGTGAAGCTAATGATGATCAGGTCCACACAGAGGTTGTGTGTAATTATAGGAATGCTCATGTACCCACAGAGATGTTATGTTATTATAGCGATGTTCAAGTCCCCACAGAGATGGTGTGTTATCATGGTGATGTTCAAGTCCCCACAGAGATGGTTTGTTATCATAGTGTTGTTCAAGTCCCCACAGAGATGGTGTGTTATCATAGTGTTGTTCAAGTCCCCACAAAGATGGTGTGTTATCATGGTGATGTTCAAGTCCCCACAGAGATGGTGTGTTATCATAGAGATGTTCAAGTCCCCACAGAGATGGTGTGTTATCATAGAGATGTTCAAGTCCCCACAAAGATGGTGTGTTATCATGGTGATGTTCAAGTCCCCACAGAGATGGTGTGTTATCATAGAGAAGTTCAAGTCCCCACAGAGATGGTGTGTTATCATAGAGAAGTTCAAGTCCCCACAGAGATGGTGTGTTATCATGCTGATGTTCAAGTCCCCACAGAGATGGTGTGTTATCATGGTGATGTTCAAGTCCCCACAGAGATGGTGTGTTATCATGGTGATGTTCAATTTATTTATTTTATTTATTTATGAGATTTATTGAGCGCACAAATACCCTGAGCTGTCTCGGCGCTTAGGTAGAGTGATAACTTGATAGATGATCATTGATTGAAAAGCCAGGTTTTAACTTGTTTGCGGAAGGGTGTTAAGGATGTGGTGCTTTTTATTTGGTTCGGCAAAGAGTTCCAAACTTTGGCGGTAATAATTGCAAATGATCTGTCACTCCAGGTAGATTTCTTGGTTTTTGTAACCTCGAGGAGATTAGCCGTGGAGGATCGTAGTGTACGTGCTGGTCTGTAGGGGCATAGGAATTGCTTCAGAAAAGCAGGCCCTGTTGCATGGATGGTTTTGAAAGCTATGCATAAGGCTTTAAATGTAATTCTGTGTCTCACCGGTAACCAATGAAGTTGTCGGATGGTTTTAGAAATTGGTTTAAACTTGGGTATTCCTATGATTAATCTGGCAGCTGCATTCTGTACCAGCTGAAGTTTGTTTAGTACCTTTTCTTGCTCATTGACAAGGAGTGCATTACAGTAGTCAATGCGAGACATGACTAGGGTACTAACTAAGGGTTTTATTGTACTTGTGGGAAGATAGGGCAAAACGAGGAAGAGACCACTGTGTTGGAATGATGTACAAATGACAGTTTGTTGTCAAAAATGCCCCCTAAGTTTCTAACATTGGTGACCGGGGTGGGAAGAAGTCCAAGATCTTGTGGCCACCAAGCGGGGGACCAGGTAGGAATGAGATTGCCGAAGACCATTACCTCGGTTTTATCCGAGTTTAGTTTAAGGCAATTCTCATTCATCCAGTTGCTGATTGCAAGCATTCCCTGTTGGAAGTTGGTGGCTACTTTCAGTCCGTTGTTGTTAATCGCCAGGACAAGCTGTGTATCGTCAGTGTATGAGGTTACTGCTAGACGATGAGCTTTAATGATCCTCGCCAAGTCAGCCACGTAGATATTAAAAAGTGTCTGACTTAGCGAGGATCCCTGGGGGATACCACAGGGAAGAACAAATGGAGAAGATTAAAATATATCTAAAGCCACGGACTGTTCCCGGTTGGCTAGGAAGGAGGAAAGAAGGGAGATGGCATTTTAAGATACTCCTGTTGCCGTGACACGGTCGATCAAAGTCGTATGATCGACCGTGTCAAAGGCCTCGGGGAGGTCAAGCAGTATAAGCACTGCAGCACCTCCACCGTCCAGGATCATCCTGATTTCATCGGATGCTTTAATCAAAGCGGTTTCTGTGCCATGTCCCTTCCTGAATCCAAATTGTGAGTCCTTCAAGCAGTGGTTACGGTCAATGAATGCAGAGATCTGGAAGTTCATAATTTTTTCCAGGATTTTTGCCGGAAAAGGTAGACATGCTATAGATCTGTAGCTGGTGACGTTTGCGGGGTCGAGCGTACTTTTTTTGATGAGTGATTTAATTACCGTTTTTTTTCAGATAGAGGGAAAACACCTGAATTGAACATGGCATTAAAGACGTCTGTGAGTTTGTGACTGGCAATTTCAGGAAATATTTTGAGTATTGCTGGAGGACAGGGATCATCGGGGGAGCCTGAGTTGATAGTTATAAGAAGATTGGCGACCAGGTCCGGGGATACCTGGTCAAAATTCTGAAAAGTAGGCTTATTTTTATTAACAACTATGGGGCTTACGGGATCAGGAGAAGGTTTATGACCAGATGGTGAAAGAATGCAATCTGTAGAGGGGGTGGTATGTTTATTTAATTTAGCGTAAATATCGCAGACTTTTTCTTGAAAGTAAATTGCTAGGGAGTCACACATTGATTGGTTGGCATCTGTCGTGGTGGGATTATCATGTCCCGATAGATGTGGGACAACCTGGTATAGTTGTTTAACTGAATCCTGTGCTGAATTAATTTGATTGTTGTAGAATTTGCTTTTTGAGAGATGATCATATGTTTATATTTAGTTAATTTTTGTTTGTAACAGTATTTTTCGGCCGGATCGTAGTTTTGGCGCGATTTCCGTTCTTGCCGTCTACAGCTTTGTTTTTCAAGTCTAAGGCTCTGATTAAACCAGGGAGCCGAATTAAATATTCTATTGGTGGATCTTTTTTTAGTAGGGACTGTGGTGTCTATTATATTTCGAAGCCAGTTGGTATGTGTTATAGCTGCTATTTCTGTATCTGAGATGTTAACTTTCTGACTGGTATGTAATTTATGGTTACATTCGGCCAGATCAATGCTTTTCCAAGCTTTAAATTTAGTGGAATTGGAGGATATAGTGGGAGGGGGGTGGGGGTGGTGATATTAAAATGTATTGCAGAGTGGTCAGTCCAAGTTAGTGGAAGGGTGTTCTCTATGGAGAGTGAATTAAGGTTTGAGAATATTCCATCCAGCGTATGACCCGCAGAATGCGTAGGAGAATGGACTAATTGTGTTAGGCCTACTGCTTCCGTTTCGGTCAGAACGACTGTTGTATCTGAATTATCAAGGGCTTACAGATGGAAGTTAAAATCTCCCAAAATGGTGAAGTTATTTTCCCCTGCTATGGGTTCCAGGAGGTGGCTCAAAGATGGTAGGTGCGTAGTGCGCGGACCTGGGGGGCGGTATAAGAGAAGGCCTCTGAATGAACTGGAATAGGGGGTAAAAAAAGTAAAGTTAATTCCTTCACATGAAGTAGTAGGTATGGGCTCTATTCACAGTGTGTAGTTGTTACGATATATTATGGCTATGCCTTCTCCTTTTTTTAAAAGCCCATCACATCTGGTATTTGTATAACCTTCGGGAGAAGCTGTGGTAAAGTCGGGTCCATAGGAAGGGTCTCCCCACATTTCAGTAAGAAAAAGGATATCTAAGTTCAAGTTTTCTATGATATTAGCAATTTCATGTTTGTTTCGGTAATGATCTTACATTAATAAGAGCTGATCGAACAATTTTTGGCACTTTATTTTGTTTGTCTTTAATGAGGCATTGTAAGTGAGGGTTTTTCATTAAAAGAAGAGGGCAAGTAGGGTAGGTAAAGGGGGAGTAATTTAATTGGCCTAAGTCGATGGGGTTGCATTTATGAGAAGACTTATTAAAGGCTTTTAGATGTTCAGGTTTATATGTAAGCTTGTAAGGTTGATGCTCTTGTATAGAACCGGCAGGGGGGTGGCCCTAAGTCCGGTGCAGGCGCGGACGGACGCAGACGGGCTTGCCTTTGGCACGCCCGCTGCGCGTGTCTGCTGCGCGTAACTGGTGGCATGGTGTTTATATAGTGGTTTGGCGGCAGACTAGCCTACTAACCATCGCGCTGAGGGGACCGGAAGTGAGTCAACTTGCCGGTATTGGCTTCCCTCCACTCAAACAGCGGGCAGCGGTGGACCGGGGGAGTCAATAAGTAAGTGCCAAACAAACAAATATGCAAGTCCCCACAGAGATGGTGTGTTATAATAGAGATATACAAGTCCACACAGTGATGGTATGTTATCATGGTGATGTTCAAGTCCCCACAGAGATGGTCTGTTATCATGGTGATGTTCAAGTCCCCACAAAGATAGTGCATGAAGATGATTGTGTTTAAGTCCTCATTAAAATAGGGCCCAATTCACAAAGGTAAACGTAGACCAAAAGTCTAACTTTACTACTTTTCAATGTTAACAAAGCCTCATACAGAGAATGTGAAGCTGATGATGTTCAAGTCGAAACATAGCTTGTGTTTAATTACAGGAATGCTCAAGTCGGGAAACAACCATTACAACGCAGTCATTACAATGCACTACATTTACAACGCAGTCATTACAACGCAACTGCCTTTACATCGCATGCCATTACAATGCAGCCATTACAACGCATGTCACTACAACACATGCCATTACAACGCATCATAAGGTAAGTAATGGGGAATAGTCAATTTTAACCCTAAACTATCCAACACTTACCCTATTGTTGCACTCACTGGAGTGGGGATAGTAATTTTTACCCCTTCACTATCCAAAACTTTCCCTACTGTTGCACTCACTGGAGTGGGAATAGAAATTTTTACCCCTACACTATCCAACACTTACCCTACTGTTGCTCTAAAAGTATTATGCGTTGTAATTGAATGCATTGTAAATGTAGTTTCTAAGAATCCGTTGTGATGACATGCGTTGTAATGGATGTTGTGATGTAAAAACCCCGTTATAAAGGCATAAGTTATAAATGTTTGCGTTGTAACATGTCCTATTCCTCAATTCCCCACAGAGATGGTATGTTACTATAGTGATGTTCAAGTCCCCACAAAGATAGCGTGTTATTATAGTGTTGTTCAAGTCCCCACAAAGATAGTGTGTTATAATAGTGTTGTTCAAGTCCCCACAAAGATAGTGTGTTATTATAGCGCTGTTTAAGTCCCCGCAGAGATAGTCCATGAAGATGATTGTGTTTAAGTCCTCATTAAAAAGGGCCCGATTCGCAAAGGTAAACTTAGACAAAAAGTTTAACTTTACTACTTTTCAGTATTCACAAAGCCCCATACAGAGAATGCAAAGCTGATGATGTTCAAGCCGAAACAGAGCTTGCGTGTAAATACAGGAAAGCTCAAGTCCCCACAGAGATGGTGTTCTAATACTGTTGGAAAGTGGGTTAATGGTAGGGGCAAATGTAGGTCTGCCACTGGCAATAAGGCCACTAACACATGGTAGGCCTCAGTGTAGGTCTTAGAAAAATATTCCTATCTCAACCCTTGGTAGCTTGCGGCAAGCAGACAGGCATCACTGGTAACGCAGGCATGTAAAGCATTTAAAAATACCAATTCAGTAAATAATTAAGACACAACACATAATAGAAATCCAACACCAATTTATAAAATAGGAAATATTTTTATCTTTAAAATGACACCCAATTGACAAAAATCCAATGTACGGAACCAGAGATATGAATTTTCAAAGACTTAATAAAATATTCAAATTCAGCTTGCAGCAGGTCCTGTTCTCAGTTTCGACCTTCACACTTGGAAACTTTCTGGAGCTTTTCTCCTCGAGGCCCCTCGAAGCTCCCAGTCAGTCCGGATTCGGTGAGGGCTCACCAGATTGACTTGTGACGAGGTCACGGTCAACTTCCCTGGAGCGGACTTAGAACATTTTTCAAGTTCGCTTCAGCGGGGCAACCCAGGAACCATACAGGCACGCGATGACAGGCAGGCGGCTGGGCGTCCGCAGTTGCTCCCGGTCACCTTTTCTACAAGCAGACTTAGAAACTTTTCTGGAGCTTTTTTTTGCGGGGCCTCTTGATGCTCCTCATGTAGCCAGATCTATGGCCGGATCTATGGGGTACAGAGAGTCCTCAACAACCAGCCAAGAAGTTCTCTAGGGGGTGTCACTCATTACGAAGTCCTATTTGGGACGAGAATGTGGGTACCTGATCTTGATTGTGAAGGTGCAGTGGTGGATGACAAACCATTTCATATCCATGATCGTTTGGCTGTTTTACAGGATCTAAATGATTCCTGGACACAACAAAGTCACATCCACATGAAACAGACCGCCACGGGGGAAGTCAGGGCAGTCACAGCAAGACCTGTCTGGATCCCATGAGTCGGGGTTCTGGTCAGAGAGAAATAGCAGACAAAAAAGAATGTGGACCATCCTACAGAAAACCTGTACCTGTCCTAGCAATTCAAGGAACAAGAACTGTACTTTTGCCGCATCTTGCCAAGAAAAAGGAGAATAGATTTGTCTCACTCAACTTAATCAAACCACACTATGTGGCCTATACTAAGCAGTAGGCCACATGGACTCCAAAGTAGCAGACTCACTCCTCTTGCTACAATCCAAGAAGTTCAAACAGAAAGACTCATCACGTTTGAAGAGCCTCCTGTACGGAATGAAGGACTATGCAACAATGCTATGGAACTCATTCCCCTTGAACCTGAAGTTCAACTTCAAAATGAAACTCAAAATAACAACCAAGTTGCAATTAGACCAAATACAGACGTCTACATCAACATGCCTCGACGAGAGCAAAATGCAATTTCAACAAATCCTGATGCAATTCCAACGGGCTTCAGTTTTCTTCTAGTCCCGGTCAAACTCGGGAAGTTGGGCCTATGGAGCTTTCAGCGGGATGAACCTGGATGGCTTGGCCGGCTCGCAGTTGAAGGCAGGCGGCCTGGCTGGTCAGGTTGAGTAGGTCAATCTAGGGAGCTTTTTTCAAAAGTTGCTCCAAAGTTCTCCAAACTCCTTGAACTTCTTCCTGAAGTTCCTCAAGGGGTTCCAAGGTGTATCAAACTCAGTCCAAGGGCCTGGAAGCTCCAAGATGGTCCTTGAAAGTTGAGGACTTCAGTTCCCACAATACACAGGTACAAAACTCTTACAAATCCACTGGTAGGTCTCAAAGGAGTAGATTTAGTTGGTGATGTTCCAGTTGAGCGCTTTTTACCTGTAGCTTTCAGGGAGTCCACTCTTTAGTTCTTTTTCAGCGAAAGAATCCACAGGCCTGTAGTTTCAGATGGTGCAGGTTTCAGAGGTAAGGCCTTAGAAATCTTTGCACTGCAAAACCTCTCAGCTTGGCCATGTCTTGCTTCAGTAAGTTTCAAGCAGCAGATCTGTAGGGCTTAGATACATATTCCAAGTTCTCTGGGTCAAGCAGAAGGTCACTTCTGACAAATGGGAGCAGGGTAACTCCTCCAAGACATGACCACATCCTGTAGAGTGTGGCATTATTTTGTCCCAGAGTGCATCAAATCTTCCAAATCCATAATGGCTGATTTTCCAGCAAGGATGTAAGAGTTGACAAAACACACCCCTAGGATGGCTAATGTACTTAGACTCTCCCCCCTGCATCTGCTCATACCTTCCTTAAGCCTACCATATGCCTAAGGTGGGAAGTTCAGAGTTGTAAATGACACTGTTCCCTGCTCTCCTCTTTGAAGAAAATGGTTTACGAATCTTCCCCCTGGCCTGGCATTCCTATGGAACAGCACACTGCCCTGCCAGCAGAGCTAGTTAACCCCAGGGGCTCTTTATCACCTCCACAAGACAACCCGACTAATCCACTTAACTCTGACCAATCAGGGCGGACCCCTGGAAGACTGAATTTAGACTTACAAACAAGAAAGTCTTATAACTTCTTGTAGGTATGCTTTAGGATAAATTCAACAATATGATATTGTTTGATTTATTAATACCATTCTGGGAAGTCTTTGAATGGTATTTCTAGCTGTTAGACCTGTCTGGCTTTTTGGCGAAGTCCCTCCTAATTATTATTTATTTTGTCCCCTTTTTGCCCCTCATACCCTTGTTAATTTTTTTTGTCTACTGACTTTTTGTAGGTGTTGGTCAGGGGGATAGGTGTCCTTTCTCCCCCTCATAATCTTTTACCTCAGGCCCAGAGGCCTGTTCTGACAGGAAAGTTGGCACCACCTAAAATGGTGGCCACCAACTGCCCCAACTGTCACCAACAGAACTTGGCCATAGCCTAACATAGGGCATTCCAGAACCTTCTGGTCCATTCTGGACCACTGAAGGGCAGCCTATATAAGGCGGAATGCGAGGAAGCCATTTTGTGCTGACCAGAGAGTGGAGGAGTGAGGCAGTGGTGAGAGGAGGAGGACGCACTGGGAGCAGTTAGTTTGTCCCTGTGACAGACAGCCACTACAGGGAGACGTTCCCCCTTCAACCCCTGACCAATCCCTCCCAACCATCTTCCTCTGCTGAAGAGATTAATCTAATTGAGGTGGAAGCCCCCCTCTAAGCCTTGGCCCCATTGATCCCTAGTGGAACGCCCTTGCTGGGAGACTTTCCTAATTTCCCTGAATAAGAGTTTCACCTACCAGTGTTGAGCAGGGAACAGATTCCAGCCAGGTGTGGACTTTGTGGTGTCCCCGAAGCTTTGTGGAAGAGGCAAGCGGCTGCGGAGCCTTTGTGACCCTGAGGATAGAGCATTCCGCTCTGTGCAGCGTTTTCCCTTGAAGCCAGGTGAGGGGAGGAATTGTGGCCGAAAGAGCGGTGACAGCGCGGCGCCAAGCGGGAACACTGGTCCCTCGCGCCCGCGCTGCCTTTATCGGCCTCTGTGAGGCGAAGTGAGCCGGCCCCTGTAGGAGACGCTTCCAGCGTCAGGCTCGCGCATGCCCCGTGATTTGCGGATGTCCCCGGAAGGAGGGGCAACGAGGTGAGCAGGCCCGGAGCAGTGTCCGACGTCGAGGAGAGCCGGGAGAGGTGGAAACGGCAGGAGCGCTACTGCGCATGCCCGCCGGAGGAGTGTTTCCTTAGCGCGGCGCTGAGGAGAGGCGCCGGAGGGTTCTGCAGCTGGCCGAGTATCCGGTCGCTTCCTCCTGCTCGTGCGCCGCGTGGAGGAGCCGGCCAGAGCAGGGAGGGAGAGCGAGGAGGCCCGGCAGCGGTGAAGAGGGTTGGGGTCTGCCCTGAGTGAATTTCAGCGCGAAGGTAGCGCGGAGGAGCAGGCTCAAGTTGAGGAGTCTGGTGAGGCGTGGGAGCCTCTCTAGCCTTGTTTTCCCCAGCCCCTCACGCCGGATTATCCTTGTCCCCTAGCACAGAACTATCTGCACATCCGCCTGGTATAAACAAGTAAGGAGGAGTTCTGAAAGGGGGAGAGTGACGCTGGTGATTAACTTGAGGAAACCCTCAGTGACTGGGTATTTTAAGTGTAGGGTACTACAAAATAATCCCATTCAACTACTTTTGGGGCTTAACTAAATGCTGATGTAAGTGAGTCTAAACCAATGGTATTCAAAGAAGTAGTAGAAAATCTAAATGTTTTTCATGTAAATGAGAGTGAAGGTCTGGCCTGATTTAGGAGTTGATCTTGCTAAATTCTAAAGTAAGCTGAGTACAGTCATTACCTAATTGAGCCCTCTTAGTTCAACTGTAATGTTCTGAATTGCGATTCCTTCTGAATCTAATAGGCATTGTAATGTGATTCTAACTGAAGCTGAATTGTTGCACTTTCTCAATTGTTTGACAGAAGAAAGGGGTTACTTTCTAAAAGTGACTGTATAATAAGTGTGAGAGTACTGACAAGTTAATTGATTAATTGCTTAGTAGTTGAGTAATATAATTGCTGATACTAAAGTGACCTGAAATGTTCTGAGCTATTTTATATTTGAGAACAGAGAGTATATTATTTTTATATAAAGCAGTACGTATTTTCACACATTTTTGGTGTAGTGTTTTCTTTTTGAGTGCTATTGCGTGGAATTACTTTTGGGTGGTCTGCAACCTTTACACTGTGCCTCTGATATGCTAGTCTTGCCCTAGGCCAGGCTACCTAATTCCAACACTAGCCCTCTCCCATCAAGAGTTATTAATCAATAACTTCCTACCATGTTAACCTATGTAACAGGGGATTTGCAATGGGAAAAATGACTTGGGCCATTTTTCCAGCACCAGGACTTACAAAAACATATTTTATACGTACTTGCCTTATATCTACAGGAACCTCACCCCAAGTGCAACTAAGGGAGACTTCAGGGGTTGTGAATCAGGAGAAATATTGCAGATCCTCTCTCCAGAGAGCTCCTAGCATCAAAGTTGAATTTGAGCAGCACTTTACCACAATGTGGGGCGTGAAATGTGAAATTTTATTTCACTCAGGCATATAAATTTTTTTTTTATAAGGGTGTACCTTATAAATACCTGAACCCCAACCCCTGGGATACCTAGGGGAGAACCTGGGGGTCCCTAATATGCCAAAACATTGTAGGTTATCCATTTTTAAGTGCCCCAAACACCAAAATTGAGTTTGGGCACAATTTGCTTTTTAAAAGCAGTCCTGGCACCCAGGGCTGTTTTTAAACTGACCTCAGGCTTCAGCAGTGCACACATGCAAGTGCAAAAAGAGCTTCTGGTCTCTAAACTGCCATGCCCTTGGGTACGAGGGACTTCTAAGTAGCTACAATCCCCTGCCTTATTATATACTAGGGGCCTATAGGGGAGATCATGCCAATCACAGGGGTACCCCACCATACCATTGTGTACCCTAGTATATGTAGGTGTTTTAACTGTAATCTAATGTGTCTTTTTCAGCTTAGCACTAGCCCTGGGCCTGGTTAGGCAGAGCCCAGGGTCAGTCAGTCAGTTGCCACCAGTATCAGTCAGCAAAAAGTTGGGGGGTCCCCAGAGCACAGGATGACGTTGCAACAAATACCAATAAACCATAAAAGTAAAAACATTCTGCTTACCTGCAAGATACAGTCTCAGCACATTGAAGACTGGTGGCTGTACTAGACTATCTGATATGATCCATCAAGAGCCCCAGACCCCTAAAAGATAAATCTGACAGGACAATTGCTCAGTTGATTCTAGGTGATTATTTGCTGTGTTGAAAATATTTCCGCATAAATGATCCACGTTGTTTGTTATTCATGGTCCTCATTAGCAGTATCTGGTCCAACTAGGCAGCTGTGAGTCAACACTCCCTCCCTCCAGGTGTTTATAATGTTTCTGTCTGAGGTGTTAGCCTTCCTGCATCTTGGAGGATACCTGCATACACCTTCATGGATGAATACTTGAGCCTGAGCCAGATGGCAAGTAAGGAGTTGGAGGAGATCTACCACTGCCCTTCAGATTCACATTATTTTGGAAGCAAAAAAAAGTCTAAGTGTCACCCTCAACTCAGGGTCCTCTTTACATTGACTTACTTTTTGCTATATCATACCACTTTAATTCATTTATAGTATTTAGCATTTGTTAGTAGCAACACTTCCTTTACTATGGATGGTATGTGAATATTTCTGTGTTTGCAGAAAGTGGTAGGTCTTATCTTCAATTGCTATCTTGAAATTTAACACATTTACTGGCCCTGTTGTTTCACAATTGCAATGCTCACAGGCTACTTAGACTGAAGTCAAGAGAAAAACCTTGAACCACAATGGGTGTTCAGAGTGCTACAGGAGAGAAGATTTGGGGTTACGGCAGAGCTGCTGGTTTTTTGGGAACTGGGGGCCCAGGTTCACTTAGTTCATGTATTGGGATAGTCTGAGGCCAGAGCAACTCTTACTTAATACTGATTAGTAAGAACATGACAGGTAAATAGCAGCATTGATGTAAAGCCTAGCTTGCTTAATGGTAATCTCCAGTTGTTCCAGTACAAGTCTTCTTTGTCATAGTCTTTACACCCTACCAAACATCTATCCACCTGTAGCTTCCCTTTGCCTGGAAGGCTTCTATAATTGGTCAGCTTCTCTTTTATCACATTTATTTGGTGAGCAAGAAAACTATCTCATACAGATTTTTAGTGTTTATAAATGCAAGTTCTATTCTCTGAGCTGGAATCTATCTCATTAGCAAGGCCTGGGATGAGAAAGAGTATGACAGTGTGTAATGAAGAGAACCTGTACAGTACTGATTATGTGTCTGGCAGTGCAGAATTCTCATTTGGAAATCAGTTCTGCCCTGTCACGACTGGAACAGGTTTTGCACACACAGTTTTCCTGTGTGCTGGAACACCAGATCTGATTTTCCTGGTTGGAATTTGAAGCTGGTAAAATTGCATGAACCTTTGGCTGCAACAGCAGACAATCCTCATTCCCAATCCTTGACAAGCATTTTCTCTGGCAACAGGGAAGCATTCACGTTCCCCCCTGCCAGAACTTTTCTTCCCTTTGACTCCCCAACCGTCCCAATCCCTCCATCCACCTCCACCCACTCAAAAGCAGGGACTACTGCGCAGAATTCCACGTAGTAATTTGATATCTGCACAGTTATTCCCCATTCCAAGGGGTATAACTCATCATAGGTCACAACAATGGTTCAGCTCAAGGGCTTCTTGGCCTAGTCGTTGCTCTGAGCTATTGAAGTGTCAGGCACCATTTAGGCCGATGCGTAGTCTTCATTAGTTGGGTGAAATCCGAAGTAATTTTATAAATTTCACATAATGTCAAAAGTGCAAAATTATCACATTTCACATAATGCGTTTTTTAAAATTATTTTTGCCTGCTGGAAGCTGGTTTGAATAGAGAGTGTCTAGCTGGGAGCCATTTTATAGCTTAACAATCCAGTTTCTGCTTGGGCCAATCTCTTTGCCTGCACATTTTGTAACTTTTCTGTTCTGGGTCTGCCCAAAGCCATTACCTATCACCTGAAAAAGTCATGTAAGATATACATTGAGTAATTGAGCAACTTTTTTCCATAACTTTTGAGTAAAAATAAGTTATGCAAATTCACCAAAACCCAAATAATTATAAGTATCTGAGCAAAATCCCCTAGCAGTAGCAGACTGGAAGACACAATAAAATCCATATCTTAATTAGGTGTATAACGCTGCTTGCAACATATCAGGTTTCACAAATATTATGACACCCGTGAGGTAGAAGACAACTATGAAATCACAATGCAGTAGGGGGATAGTCAATTATAAAGCCAATGAGTTGGGATCTCCAAGATAGTGGAAAATGCAACTGGGTGTAAATTACAAAGAAACACCAACAGCTCACAAATCAACTTTTTGAAGTCAAGGGCCACCTGAATCCCATGCTAACAAGCATAATGGCAAATGTTGTGAAAAAAAGCAAATCTCAAAAAAATTAAGCAGCCCTCCCTATACCATCCTGAGGCTGAAGTGGACCTTCTGGAGGTACCAATGGAATTATTTCCAGCTTGCTGTTCAGCTGTGCTGCATGTCGCCTCTTTGTGTGGGAGAGCACCCAAATAAACATCCATAGCTCCCAGAGAGGTGGGAATAGCCACGACTCTACAGAAAAAAAGACAAAGCCAGGTATCACAGACCCCTCCTGTTTGAATTTGAATTTGTAAGGTGCACTGGTACCCCGAAGGGTTCCCCGGGGCCTGCCCGAAAGAAGAGAAAATGCAGAGCTAAAGATTACTGGTTAAACAACCAGGTTTTTAAAACATCTGCAAAATTTACCATAAAATGTTCCTCTACGTAATGACAAAGGAAGAGAGTTCCATAGGACAGGGCCTACATCCCGCATACCATCACTCCGCAATTTTCATAACGCGGGACTATTACTCCACAAAGACATAATTTCTAAAACTTTTACAACGCATATGACTTTATCACACATGCCATTATAACGCAAATGCATGTGTGGTAAAGTCATATACATTTTAAAAAGTACATCATTAAAACATCAAATATATGTTTATATATATGTGTATTTATATATATATATATATATATCTCTACTAGCAGCCCGTCCCGACGTTGTCCGGGTATGAATTGCTGCCGGCCATTAGTATATTGTTTTGTAGTATTTCGTTTTGATTGCATTTCTTATCTGTGACAGGCCTGTGAAACGCTCCGATTCACAGTGCACTGCTGATGCACTTAAGAGTGCGCGTTCAGTAGTGTGTGAACTCGAGTTTCCCTACCTTATTTTTCCTTGCAATATTATATAGCGCGAACTCGACAACATGGCATGAGCACAATTTACATTACAGAAGAACACATTGATTTGTGGTAGGCACGGGGAGGCAAAGCAATTTGCCTACAATCACGGGATGTTGAGCTGATGCCGAGATTCAAACGTAGCTCCCCAGCTCTAAAGTTCGCAATTCTAGAACTTGTGGCCGGAGGTGTGTCTAAAAGTGTATGTCGGTGCTGGCCATCAATGAGAGACCTGTGCATTTTTCAAATGGGTGGTGAAAAAATATGAGTATGTTGCTGGAGATGTGGGCCGCCGTGCCACCAATGTACTTACCGGGGTAGGGTAAACACCCATTATTCCGCAACTTTCTTTCCGCATACAACCACTCCGCATACTTTCATTACGAAAGTACCATGACTCCGCAATGCCATTATAACGCATGGCATTACATTTTATATGCTTTTACCACGCATACATTTACAACGAAATTAGTTGTAAATGCATGAATGGTAAAAGCATGTTTTTTTAATGTTTGGATAAAATAAGTATGGGTATAGGGGTATATGTTTTGGGGTACTGAGGTATATGTTTTGGGGTGTTTGGGTATTTTAAGGGTTCAGATATAGTTTTGGGTTATGGGGTACAGGGGTATTTTTAGGGTTCAGGGCTAGGTTTGGGTTGTGGGGTATAGGGGTATTTTTAGGGTTCAGGGGTAAGTTTGGGTTTTGGGGTAAAGAGGTATTTTAAGGGTTCAGGGCTAGGTTTGGGCTTTGAGGTACAGGGGTATTTATAGGGTTCAGGGCTAGGTTTGGGTTTTGGGGTACAGGGGTATTTTTAGGGTTTAGGGATAGGTTTGGGTTTTAGGGTACAGGGTATATTTAGAGGGTTAAGATGGGTTAGTGTTTAATGTTGTTGGGCTATTTTAAGGAGTAAGGGTGGGTTATGATTATGGGGTGCAGGGGTATTTAAAGGGAGCAAGGTGGGATAAGTTTTTAGGGTGTAAAGGGTAATAAAATAAAATAATAAATAAAAATACAAAAAATGCAATTTAAAAGAATAAATGTTTTAATCAAATTTAAAAAATGGTATATATATATATATATGTATATATATAAATACACATATATACAAACAGATATTTGATGTTTTAATGATGTACTTTTTAAAATGTATATGACTTTACCACACATGCATTTGCGTTTTAATGGCATGTGTGATAAAGTCATATGCGTTGTAAAAGTTTTAGAAATTAAGTCTTTGTGGAGTAATAGTCCTGCATTATGAAAATTGCGGAGTGATGGTATGCGGGATGTTGGTTTGCGGAATATCATTACATATTTCCGGGGGAGGGATAGTCCCTTTCTTGCTATTTCCGTGGAGGCGGGCCTTGTGTCCGGATGTGCGTGGCGCGAGGCCTGTGCGCAACAGAAGTGAAAAATCTCCAGTGTGCGAATCAGGCGTCACCGGAAGTTAAGGCGAGGTTACATTTCCTGCACAATGACCCCTGTTTGCGCTCCTTCCGGCCCGTAGGAATAGCTCCATGCCTGACCTCCATACAGTAAAGCTGGTGCACATCACTGGGAGCGCGGGGCAAGCACACCCGGAGCTGGAATGTGCAGAACCTGGGAAGAAAAAACAATATAATATTGGGCACAACGCTTGTTTTTTTCCGTTATCCCGTGCCCCGCACACGCCCACGCCCCCAGCACACGCCCACACCACAGGATATAAGACATGGCATGAAGGGCAGAACGTACCACACGCCCCCAGCACACGCCCACAGCACAACGCAGACACGCCCACAAGGGACTACTTTGCTGGCACGGTTCTTTTACCTTTTAAATGTATATGGTGGGCGTCTGCATAGCCTATGTCCTTCTGCTGCAACTGCCCTTTCCAACGCTATATTGGGTGTTGTGATTGGTGCAGTGGTTCCTGAGATTACCCGCCTCAAAGGTTTGGGCTCTCTCTTTATTCTATTAGTATAGATAGTATAGATATATATACTTTTTTTTATTTGATTAAAACATTTATTCTTTTAAATTGTATTATTTATATTATTTTTATTTATTATTTTATTTTATTACCCTTTACACACTAAAAACGAATCCCACCCTGCTCCCTTTAAATACCCCTGCACCCCATAATCATAACCCACCCTTACTCCTTAAAATACCCCAACACCCTTAAACACTAACCCATCTTAACCCTATCAATATACCCTGTACCCCAAAACCCAAACCTATCCCTAAACCCTAAAAATACCCCTGTAACACAAAACCTAAACCTAGCCCTGAACGCTATAAATACCCCTGTACCTCAAAACCCAAACCTACTCCTGAACCCTAAAAATACCCCTGTTCCCCAAAACCCAAACCTAGCCCTGAACCCTAAAAATACCCCTGTACCCCAAAACCCAAACCTAGCCCTGAACCCTAAAAATAACCCTGTACCCCAAAACCCAAACCTACCCCTGAACCCTAAAATACCACTGTACCCCAAACCTAGCCCTGAACCCTAAAAATACCCCTGTACCCCAAAACCCAAACCTAGCCTTGAACCCTTAAAATACCCCTTTACCCCAAAACCCAAACCTACCCCTGAACCCTAAAAATACCCCTATACTTCACAACCCAAACCTAGCCCTGAACCCTAAAAATACCCCTGTACTCCAAAACCCATACCTATCCCTAAACCCTAAAACTACCCCTGTACCCCATAACCCAAAACTATATCTGAACCCTTAAAATACCCATACACCCCAAAACATATACCTCAGTACCCCAAAACATATTCCCCTATACCATACTTATCTTATCCAAACATTAAAAAAAACATGCTTTTACCATTCATGCATTTACAACGAATTTCGTTGTAAATGTATGCGTGGTAAAAGCATATAAAATGTAATGCCATGCTTTATAATGGCATTGCAGAGTCATGGTACTTTCGTAATGAATGTATGCAGAGTGATGGTATGCGGAAAGAAAGTTGCGGAATAATGGGTGTTTACCCTCCCCCAGTAAGTACATTGGTGGCACGGCGGCCCACATCTCCAGCAACATACTCATATTTTTTCACCACCGATTTGAAAAATGCCCAGGTCTCTCATTGATGGCCAGCACCGACATACACTTTTAGACACACCTCCCGCCACAAGTTCTAGAATTGCGAATTTTAGAGCTGGGGAGCTACGTTTGAATCTTGGCATCAGCTCAACATCCTGTGATTCTAGGCAAATCGCTTTGTCTCCCCGTGCCTACCATAAATACATGTTCTTCTGTAATGTAAATTGTGCTCATGCCATGTTGTCGAGTTCGCGCTATATAATATTGCAAGGAAAAATTAAGTAGGGAAACTCTAGTTCACACACTACTGAACGCGCACTATTAAGTGCATCAGCAGTGCACTGTGAATCGGAGCGTTTCACAGGCCTGACACAGATAAGAAATGCTATCTAAACGAAATCCTACAAAACAATATACTACTGGCCGGCAGCATTTCATACCCGGACAACGTCGGGACGGGATGCTAGTCTATGGTAAAGCCTAAGTTGCGAACTTGAAGAGTGGGTTGGGTTAAGTCTCCCATTTCTGAAGGCCAATGCGGAGGACCCCAGAGGCCCTGTTTTTTTCCTAGGTTCAGGACCTCAGGTTTTCCCCATTTAGTTTTAGTGAATTAGTCTGCATCCAAGATGCAATTTTCCTCAGACCAAACTGAAGAGTAGATTACTACGATTCCCTCTCTGCGGAGAGAGAGAAGATGATCTGGATGTCATCAACATAAGAAATAGGGCCAAACCTGCTTCTTGGGCAATCACCGCCAGAGGCCGAGCATAAACGTTAAACAGTAATGGGCTTAACGCAGAGCCTTGGGGTACCTCATTCAGGGATGAATGGATTTTTGAGCAAGCCGTGGAGGAGAAAACCTGAAACGTACGATTCCTCAAAAAGGAATTAATCCATTTGAGTGCAGGGTCATCAATGCCCAAAAGTTGCAGAGCTTTAAGTAACACGGGGTGTGACACCATATCAACCATATCAACCTCACTGAGGTAAAGTAAAATAAGGGCCACTGTGTTCCCACTGTCCAAGTGGAGCTGGAAGATTTCTGTGACTCCTAAAAGAGTTGTTTCTGTAGAAAAGCCTGCTGCTCTAAATCCAGATTGTGAGGGATGTCAAAATTTGTGAGATTCAACAGACTGAGCCAACTGCAAGTTAATGTGTTTCTCAAAAATGTTCGAGAAGGCCAAAATCAGGGAAATTGACCCAAAATTAGAAAGCTGAGAAGGATCTGCGTTAGTCTTCTCTAAAAGTGGAAGAAGCATTGCATGCTTGCTATCAGAGGGGACTATAGCTTCCTGTAAGGAAGCATTAAGCAGCTCCATAATTAGCCTGAGTGATGACAACTCAAGCTGCTTCAGCGCGGAAATGGTGAGTAAATCGCACAGAGTCAGATTTTAGGCTGTCAATTAGCTTCTTAAACAAATTCATGTCCATAAGGGATCAGGTTTCCAATTTTTTGGTAGCTTCAGTACTCTTGCGATTCTCCGGACCTATGCTATTGACAGTAGCAGAGTAAGTGTTATCTTGCTGTGCGGCACAGGTAATCTTATCACCCTCTAGTTCAGAATATATTTTTTCAACTTTCTTCAGAAAAAAATTGGCCAGATCCTCACATTGCAAGTCATTGAGGATAAGGGGGGTGGTCTGGCATTCTGAACCAGATAGATCTTTGACCACCTTGAACAGAGATCTAGAGCAGTTCTGGGCATTGGAGATAGTGAGAGAGCCATATTCAGCCCGGATTGTTTTGCAAAGGGATTGATAGTCCTTGATGGTTTTTTTATAGGCAAGTTTGACATCAAAAGCATTGTTTTTCCTCCAGTGACTCTCTAGGGCTTTACATCTGTATTTTTTTCCTTTTTTAGGCTCTCTGTAAACCAAGGGGCAGGAGGGCAGTGATTGTTTTTTCCCTCTTCTTAGAAAGAGGGAGACAAACATCTATAGAGTTTAAAATCCAATTATGAATTGCCCCTCAATCGGCAGTTGTAATTTGTTTGATGACCAGAGCATTGTCAGATAAAAGGTTGTTTAAAGCTTTACCCAGTTTCTAGATTTGGGTTTACAACCCAGTGAGACTGTGTGCGAACTGGAAGCAACTTTTATTGAAACACCAACCACAAAGTGATCCAACCAGCACAGTGGGAGGGCCGGAGGGCAGTAGGTATTGGGTAAAGTGGCAAAAATAGGATCCAATAACTGACCAGCCACATGAGTAGATCCTGAGTTATAAAGCTGCATGTTCATAGCTGCTAAATCAGAAATAAGAGCAGCACTTTGTACACAAGCCGGGTCATCAAGATGTCATTAAGATCACCCAAAATGGTAAAATTATTCGCAGTTAGAAGATGAAGGGCAACCAGATTGGGAAACAGGAAAGCCAATGGTCCCTAAGGCCCATGGGGCCGGTACACTAGTATACCTGACAAGGTGAACTGAGGTGTCAATATACGTTTGAATAGGAAGGACTCTAAGCCTATGGCAGGAACATCTCCGAATTTACAATCGAAAGACTTGTTATAAATTACAGCAATGCCTCCACCTATCTTAACTTCCCTGTCTTTCCTGACAATGGCATAATTTGTATGCAATGCTATAGCTACATCAGGGCCATAGCTCTTATGCAGCCAAGTTTCGGTGAGGAAAATAGCAGCAGGCTGCTCAGTGATTAAAAGATCAAAGATGTCCTCCTTATGTTTTGGAAGCGATCAACAGTTAATATAAAAAAGGTAAATTCCTTACAGGGTGAAAGGCAGTTATTTTGTGAGGAATTAATCCGTGGGGTAGTATGAATAGAAGTATTTACATTACTTAGACTAAAACATACTCTATCAGCAACCTCCTTGTGAGTTACTGTATTGAAAGCAAACTTGCAGCTCGCACATCTAGTGCACTCATCCTCAAAATTGAATTGAGTGCAATCAGGGTGTTGCGGTCTACAGTACTCCAGAAGCTGCTTAGAAGAGTATCTACAGATATTCGTTCTACTTTGGCCAGGGGTCGTGGCCCCTGGTCCCAGTCGGGCGCGGACGGGCGCAGACGTGCAAGCCTTTGGCACACCAGCTGCGCCTGTCCGCTGTGCGTTCATTCTTGGGCCATTAATAATTGTGCAAGGCAGGACGGCGTGCAGCCACTGGAGCGCTAACCCGAGAGAGCGTGTGGCACAAGGAAGATGGCCACCGGGGGAAAAAGCCCTGTTAAAGTGCAAATGCAAGCTAATTTTAACACACTCAGGGCAGGAACTAAGTAAAAATAATGACCGATTCTTAAAAACAGTATTCACATACAAATGACCATTCTAAAATTCATTACATTGCAAGTACAGGCTAAAATAGTGCGAAGCAGGAGGAACAAATAAAAAGAAACTGTTGTCCTACAACAAACTCATTAGGGTTCTGGATAATTAGAGCAAAATATAGTAGGACTGGCACAGCTTGCTGGTGTGTAGAAAGAGTCCTCCTCCTATCTCACTAGCTGAAAAATCGTAATATAGATTTTTTCCAAGATATCATGGTGCCTAGTCGGGATGGCAACCCACTACAAGATGAAGGTCTTGGTTAGCATTTGTTGTGTAAGGATAGGTAGCATCTATTGCTGAGTAGATAATTTACTAACCCATTGCTGGGCAGAATGGCATGTCAGCCAGTATGACAGATAAAGATTGTATAGGCCATAGTGTATATCTTAGGCACAAAACAGGCTGTTTGAGCAATTTCTATAAGATAGTATATAATATGTAGCAATATACACTCAACCAAAATATACATCATTATTCATATAAGTCATATCCTAAGAGCTAGTTAGTACAAGGGATTTGTACTGTACACTACACTAGAATATGGGTTATCATGTATTGCATGGATGCAACATCGCATGTTGTGTTACAGGTAATAGTAGGAAAAAACCATACAAGGTGGCAAGAGCACACCTGGGGCCGTATTACACAAAGTGCCCCGGGGGCACAACAGGCGTTTGCGCCCGCTTTGTGTGCCCCGAGGCACTTTGGTATTTCAGAAGGAGCTGCAAATTCTTGTGCCGCCCCTTCTGTAAAACAGATAGCGCTGGTGCATTTACAGTGCCAGTGCTATCATCACAGGATGTTCCCTCATTTGCATGGGGGCCTGGCCCCATGCAAATGAGGGAATCTCTTTGCCTATGTGTCGTGCTGTACTAGAAACGGGGGCACAAAGAAGCACTCAGGAGGCACACTGAGTGTGCTGAACAAAAAGGTAGCACACAGTCAGTGCATCCCCTGATGGCAGCCTTCTGGAGGGGGTCAAGAGGGTCCTAAGGACCCCCAGACATCACCTTGCAGGCTGGTGCAGTCACTTACTACACCTGCCTGCAAGGGGATAGCTCTCCCCTCTTAAAAGTACAGACGGGTTGCTCATACACAGTGAAACAGAGCGGCTGCTTCATAGCCACTCCGTATTTCAATGGAATGCGCTGCCATGAGGATAGCTGCCCTGGAGGGAGCGCATTCTTCCTAATATGGGGTATTCTGCTTGTTTGCACAGGGAGCATTTTTTGAAAGGTGCACCCTGGTACAAACAAAGAAAATGCACCATATTCGTAATACGGCTCCAGGTTGAATGGCAAGTCTGAAAAATGAAAAATGATAATGATGACAGGTTTCAGATTAATCTGTGGGAAGACAACCTGGAAAGAATGATGTATGTTTCCTGGAACAGGTGGATGTTTGGGGCTATGTAACATTCCACTGCAATCCCTAAGTGAATTGCTTCTTCCTGTGGCATCATCCCTGAATGATCTTTTTAGGGCGTCGATAGAGCCGCAGTCCACAAACCTCCAACGTTATCTCTTTCTGATACAGGCACACTACTTCGGAGGAATCAATTTTACAATCCCTACTTCCCAACAAATCTTTGCCCAACAGGAAGGAAACCCAATGCACAGTTCTATGACATCCTTGGTTCAAAGGTTTCAGTCTTACACCTGTGGGCTTGGGATACAGCATGGTCTTCATATTATAGCAAAATTTGCGGTCCTGAATGGGTCTTATCCACCTAAGGCTTCAGGCTTTTATAGCTATTACTAGGGTAGCTACTCCTTACCAGGTAGGCCTCAGACCTACTGCTGTAGGCTTTGTAGGCTTCTACGAATATGGCTACAGTAGTAGCTACACTTTCCAAACTGGGTAGTTGTTCTACTACTGTAGGTACTGTATGAATGACCGGTCTTTACCCTCCCTCTTCTGTAAGAAAGTACATAATGCATTGCAGCTTACAAAAACCATAATTACCCAACCAAATGGCATTGTTTGTGACAGCAGCATGACAAACGAATTTCCTTATGCATGACACAGTTATTAATGTAGTGAGGAGAACTTTATATAAACATGCAGAGCAATCTGTGTCCATATCTATAACACAAATGAGACAACAATACTGCATGCAGATTGTCACAGGCTGCCAGAACCGTGTTGTCAGGCGCCTTGGGACTAGAATTTTCGTTCCCACTTGTCAGGTCACTTTCGAGACCAACAAATGTCACATTTAAATAAATCCAGCATACATGGCTGATTGGTTGGTCCTTCTTGTATAGTGCGATTCAGTTGATAATACCAATTTATATTATTGTGCAACTATTTGTCCTGAAGATGGTCCCAAGGATCAGTGCCACGAGGGACCGAAACGTCGACGTATGAACACCGTTTTTGCTCTAATCATTGAATCTGATTCTGTACATCTATTAAATATGTGCAATGAACTTCTGAACATGGTTATGTGCAAAACCCATGTTTAGTGCGAAAGGTGTTCTCTCTACCACTCAACATTATTTGAAATAATTGGTAGTAGATGTTGCCAGAAATCAATTGACTAAAATGTATGTATTATTAAAGAACTTTTTTGATAAACTTTTTTGTTATCATTATAAGCTTCTGTGACTCTTATAAAATTAAGTGTTCATGAATTTGACACAATCAAATACTGGAGTTGTTGGTTAAATGATTCCTTTAGGGACTTCTTTTGCTATTGTTCTTGACGATACACAGTCCCTAGGGGATTATTGGGTGGCTCTATTGTTTTTCAAGATTGTCACACCTAGCATGACAATCATGGGAAAAAGATCTTGACAGTCGGTAACCCCTGTGCAGGAACATCATGACAATTTTTATTTCCTTTTGTTAGTTGTATCATTCCCATTCACAAACCAGGGATGGGCTGAAGGATAATCCAGTTTGCGAAACACCTTACATGAAGCATATCAGATCTTCATCCCTCAATTTGCTTTCCAATAAGGAAGACATTTTTTTTAAGAAGCAGCTTGTGGATGTACATTTAAAGTACATGTGCTGTGTATTAAAAATATATGTTTCATATGGACCAATTTCTACTGACCCCAATACCTCTGGCACGATTCACCAAAGCGAGAGTGTACCCTTTACGAATCACTTACCACCACAACTAAGGGTTTGGATATTCATCACACCTCTTTCATTTTCCTATCTATTTGCATTGCAGAAAAAATTGCAAATGCCCTTTTGAGTTTTCAAACCCTCTGATTATGAGAAAGATCTACTAAGATTGGATTCACAAAAATTAGTCTCACAAACGTTTTGTGAATCCAGTCTCATTTTGCAAACTGACCTATGCACTAGGTTAATTTGCAAAATTCCCATTTAAAGTGGCTCAAATTCCAACCCACCTCAAGAATAATAATGACCTAGTTTACAAAGTGTGTCTCAGTCCAAATGGTAGCCCTTCCAAAGCCCAATTTAGGAGTTGGTAGAAGTTTACAGACACCTAAAACCTGATCAGTAGATAGGGAAATCCCAGTTAGCTGTTGCAAATCCAGATAATTTGCGAGTTTGACATCACAATTTGACAACACATAGTAGGATAGTTCATCTGGCCCTTTGTGAATTGCAAGGTTTGAGACAGCCATAGAGCTTTGTACATCTGGCAACTATTTTCTAATTCAAAGTTTTGGAGACGTATTGACAACTGTGGGATACACAGTGTAGCAGTTGTAATTTACTATAGACAACAACGTTTCTAACATTGTAAACATCCTTTTTGTGAAGTTTGCACAACAGTTCGTAATATTCATACATTTAACAGTGACACAAGAAAAAATGCATGCTAAATTGTTACAAACAGCATAACAACCATGTATTAAACAGCATCATAATTTGTAATTACAATTTGCTGTGCATGACAACCTGCAACACCTGATATAAAAGTAAAAATTAATAATATTGACCACCTATAGAGCATTGAACTATACTTCAACAAGTCACTTCAGCTCTTTGGGTATTAGCCCTATATAATATCTACTAGCAGCCCGTCCCGACGTTGTCCGGGTATGAATTGCTGCCGGCCAGTAGTATATTGTTTTGTAGGATTTCGTTTTGATATCATTTCTTATCTGTGTCAGGCCTGTGAAACGCTCCGATTCACAGTGCACTGCTGATGCACTTAAGAGTGCGCGTTCAGTAGTGTGTGAACTCGAGTTTCCCTACTTGATTTTTCCTTGCAATATTATATAGCGCGAACTCGACAACAAGGCATGAGTACAATTTACATTACAGAAGAACACATTCATTTGTGGTAGGCACGGGGAGACAAAGCGATTTGCCTGGAATCACAGGATGTTGAGCTGATGCCGAGATTCAAACGTAGCTCCCCAGCTCTAAAGTTCGCAATTCTAGAACTTGTGGCGGAGGTGTGTCTAAAAGTGTATGTCGGTGCTGGCCATCAATGAGAGACCTGTGCATTTTTCAAATCGGTGGTGAAAAAATATGAGTATGTTGCTGGAGATGTGGGCCGCCGTGCCACCAATGTACTTACCGGGGGAGGGTAAACACCCATTATTCCGCAACTTTCTTTCCGCATACCATCACTTTCGCATACTTTCATTACGAAAGTACCATGACTCCACAATGCCATTATAACACATGGCATTACATTTTATATGCTTTTACCACGCATACATTTACAACGAAATTCGTTGTAAATGCATGAATGGTAAAAGCATGTTTTTTTAAATGTTTGGATAAGATAAGTATGGGTGTATGTTTTGGGGTACTGAGGTATATGTTTTGAGGTGTTTGGGTATTTTAAGGGTTCAGATATAGTTTTGGGTTATGGGGTACGGGGGTAGTTTTAGGGTTTAGGGATAGGTATGGGTTTTGGGGTACAGGGGTATTTTTAGGGTTCAGGGCTAGGTTTGGGTTGTGGGGTATAGGGGTATTTTTAGGTTTCAGAGGTAGGTTTGGGTTTTGGGGTACAGGGGTATATTAAGGGTTCAGGGATAGGTTTGGGTTTTGAGGTACAGGGGTATTTTTAGGGTTCAGGGCTAGGTTTGGGTTTGGGGTACAGGGGTAGTTTAGGGTTCAGGGGTAGGTTTGTGTTTTGGGGTACAGTGTTATTTTTAGGGTTCAGGGCTAGGTTTGGATTTTGGAGTACAGGGGTATTTTATAGGGTTCAGGGGTAGATTTGGGTTTTGGGGTACAGGGGTATTTTAAGGGTTCAGGGTTAGGTTTGGGTTTTGGGGTAGGTTCAGATTTTGGGGTACAGGGGTATTTTTAGGGTTCAGGGCTAGGTTTGGGTTTTGGGGTACAGGGGTATTTTTAGGGTTCAGGGGTAGGTTTGGGTTTTGGGGTACGGGGTATTTTAAGGGTTCAGGGCTAGGTTTGGGTTTTGGGGTACATGGGTATTTTAGGGTTCAGGGGTAGGTTTGGGTTTTGGGGTACAGGGGTATTTTTAGGGTTCAGGGCTAGGTTTGGATTTTGGAGTACAGGGGTATTTTATAGGGTTCAGGGGTAGATTTGGGTTTTGGGGTACAGGGGTATTTTAAGGGTTCAGGGTTAGGTTTGGGTTTTGGGGTAGGTTCAGATTTTGGGGTACAGGGGTATTTTTAGGGTTCAGGGCTAGGTTTGGGTTTTGGGGTACAGGGGTATTTTTAGGGTTCAGGGGTAGGTTTGGGTTTTGGGGTACGGGGTATTTTAAGGGTTCAGGGCTAGGTTTGGGTTTTGGGGTACATGGGTATTTTAGGGTTCAGGGGTAGGTTTGGGTTTTGGGGTACAGGGGTATTTTTAGGGTTCAGGGCTAGGTTTGAGTTTTGGGGTACAGGGGTATTTTTAGAGTTATGGGGTAGGTTTGGGTTTTGATGTACAGGGGTATTTTTAGGGTTATGGGCTAGATTTGGGTTTTGGGGTACAGAGGTATTTTTAGGGTTTAGGGATAGGTTTGGGTTTTGGGGTACAGGGTATATTTAGAGGGTTAAGATGGATTAGTGTTTAATGGTGTTGGGGTATTGTAAGGAGTAAGGGTGGGTTATGATTATGGGGTGCAGGGGTATTCAAAGGGAGCTGGCTGGGATTCGTTTTTAGGGTGTAAAGATTAATAAAATAAATAAAAATAATATAAATAATGCAATTCAAAAGAATAAATGTGTTAATCAAATAAAAAAAAAATGCTCGAAACGCGTCTTCTTTGTGCCCATTAAAGAATATCTGAAAACCTACCCGGCTGGAGTGGCTTGTGATTCCTTCACGTTGCTGTGCTGTGCAGGAGATTCGAGTTAATATATATATATATATGAAACAATCTCAGCTTTCTCTAGCCTGGAGCCCAATCCTGGATACCGACGGCGCAGAAGAAGAGAGTGTATTTATATATATATATATAAATACACATATATACAAACATATATTTGATGTTTTAATAATGTACTCTTACAATGTATATGACTTTACCACAAATGCATTTGAGTTATAATGGCATGCGTGATAAAATCATATGCGTTGTAAAAGTTTTAGAAATTATGTCTTTGTGAAGTAATAGTCCCGCGTTATGAAAATTGTGGAGTGATGGTATGCGGGATGTTGGTTTGCGGAATATCATCACATATTCCCGGGGGAGGGATAGTCCCTTTCTTGCTATTTCCGTGGAGGCGGGCCTTGTGTCCGGATGTGCGTGGCGCGAGGCCTGTGCGCAACAGAAGTGGAAAATCTCCAGTGTGCGCTTCAGGCGTCACCGGAAGTTAAGGCGAGATTACATTTCCTGCACAATGGCCCCTGATTGCACTCCTTCCGGCCCTTGGGAATAGCGCCATGCCTGACCTCCATACAGTAAAGCAGGTGCACGTCACTGGGAGCGCGGGGCAAGCACACCCGGAGCTGGAATGTGCAGATCCTGGGAAGAAAAAACAACATAATATTGGGTACAACGCTCGCTTTTTTTTTCTCCGTAATCCCGTGCCCCGCACACACCCACGCCCCCAGCACACGCCCACAGCATACGATATAAGACATGGTATGAAGGGCAGAACGTACCACACGCCCCCAGCGTTTGTCACGCCCCCAGCACACGCCCACAGCACAATGCAGACACGACCACAAGGGACTACTTTGCTGTCACGGTTCTTTTACCTTTTAAATGTATATGGTGAGTGTCTGCATAGCCTATGTCCTTCTGCTGCAACTGCCCTTTCCAACACTGTATTGGGTGTTGTGATTGGTGCTGTGGTTCCTGAGATTACCCACCTCAAAGGCTTGGGCTCTCTCTTTATTATATTAGTATAGATAGATACCATACCATATGTTCTGTTCTTCATCTCCATACCTAAAACCAGGGCCAACTTACATTTGCATTACCTAGCCTATCACAAAACATTTTTATTTTTAACTTCTGGGGCTCTATATAGCAAATGTGTGCAAAAGGTTTGCATTTTCAAATGATTCTTACGCATGTCTTAGTTTCACTTCTTGCACTCTGCTATTGGAAAAACATTTTTGGTGCCATGTATTTCTAGAGCGCAGCATAGATAGACTGCGTGTGTGCGCTAAATATATTAGTACTAGTGCAATGTGGAATTGTACTACTGACTAGTTTGTGTGCGGCTATTCCACATTATCTCTGTATGTTAGGTGCAATGTGGTTGAATGCTAAATACAAAGTAAATAGTAAAATTGTGGTTCCCTTAGGACCTATGCTTTTAAAGGTTGTGTGTATTTTCTTTCCTTTTGCTCTCAATGTTTCCGGCATTTTCATTCAAAAAGAATGTGCATGATTACAACAATTAAGAATATTTTCGTTATTTTCGACAGCTTATGGAGCCACAGTTAGATGGGAACTAGAACCCAGGTGGCCTCTGCGAATTAAAATAATTTCAAACACGGGGGACTGCAATATATCTGCTTAACTGCCATTTCAACGAAACCATCGATTAAAGAAATATTTGTCTATAACACAAAGTCATTGCGACATTTTTCGGAGCAGTCATATGAGTTACAGCATGTTATCTATATATATTTTTCATACTGAAGGAGTCAGTACGTTTTAAAATGATATTTGCATGATCTTACTACAGACCGCATTCCCCACAGGATGTATATACACCTGCCAGACTTGCCTGTGAAACTCACTTTACACTGCTGCTCCGGAGAGGTCAAAGGCACAGCGCATCTTAAAGTCCTGCTAATGCTTGGCGGTTCCAGCCGGGCCGAGGGGGATGGGATCAGTTGCTCGGCAACTATAGATATGTAAATGTAATCCTTTAACTCGTGTTTTGTGCTACTGTTGAAGGAAGGGTGTGCCTTGCAGCCTAGCCCAGGTGAAGAGAGGTGCTAATTGCCGCTTTGTTAAGCGTAGCTGCCTCACGCTGGGGCTCGGGCGCACATCACATCATCTTGGAGTCACTCTCAAAACAATTCAGTTTCAAGGAATCCTAGCATCTTAAACGTCGCAACCCTACAGGAACATACCTGGGATGTGTAAACGAAATTAAACATATTTCTTTCTGCAGCATATTTCCCTTAAGGGATTAGAACATCTTAACAGCAAAAGATAAAAATAATTTCGTTTTATTTACAAATATTTGTAAAATGGATTAACAGAATGTTTAACAACCCCTCATGTAGTCATTCCATTAGTCTTTATATTTTAACTTTTCACACGCAACAAATCCTGCCATTATAAAGTGGGAGTACCCCGAGGACGGGAGGTAGCATAATTATATCACATTTCATTAGAAAACTACAAATCATTAAAAAAGTGATCCAATTTTTACCTGTTGAAATAATGTGTACTGGGCCCTTTTGCAGTCCTATGGGTTTATGGAAACCCACTGAACTGCTAACAAGAACAATTGAATTAATTTGACTTTTATCCTGCATCTAATTCTTTATATTGTATAAACTGATAATCTAACTGAACTAGTACAGCGTTTTTGATTTTTTTCGAAAAGCAATAAGCTGTATTGTATTTCCTGTTCTTTGTGTTATACTGCATAACACTGAGGTAGTTCTGTCCCTAAAATTACTGTAGCATATGGTATTGGCGATTACCAATATGGTTTTCCCACATAAATAAGAACGAGGGCCATGGAATTAAGTATTTCTGAAGTGAGCCTATTTGATTGCATTACATTTGCATTGCTAGACATTTTAGTAGAACAATGAATCAACTGCTCCTTTTGACAAAATACCTTTATTCCCTTTGTCAAAATTGCTCAGTGAGTCAAACGCTAGATGCTGAAAAATCTGCCAATCTGTGTGTAGGTCATGTATTGGAATCCCAATAAAACATACTCAACCTTCTATTCTTCTACGGTTTTTAAACTGACCACCATTAAGGTGAGCAATAGAATCTCTTATTTTACAGATCTTAGACAAGGCAGATTTACGCTCCGGAAAGAGTACTTATTATTATGCTACTTCTTTCACTGTCATTTTTTGGGCAAAAGACACACATTAGCTATGCAGCATCATTTTTTTCAACTTAATTTAAAAATACTGGTACAAAAAGAATTTATCCTCGTATTTGCCCTCCCCCAATTACCATTCAAGTGCAAACTGGGCTCACTTGCATTTTGTGCTCGATAATACCACCTGTTTTTGCAGATTGTAACATGGCACATAAATGGTGAAGTGCAAAAACTGATTATTTGCATATTAACTTGCACATCTGCTGTAAAGACACACTAAGCACCCAATACAAATGTTATTTGTTCTGGGTGTTTTTGCACAGAGGTATTATTGCTAGCTAAATTGAAATGTTCCAAATTCTCTCACTGTGAACATGCGTAGAGCAATTGCAATTGTGACAAGAGAGAGAGCAACGGTGCAGAGGGTTTTGTCGACCAGACCAGAGCAATATGAATGCTCAGTGAGCAACAGGGATCATACATACATCATCTTTGCTGTTCTTTGTTGGCATATAGGCGTGACAGCTGGTATTGTACAAATAGACTCCGAAAACGTATTGGTCGGTTACAGGGCGGAAGCAGTTCATTTAAATGTCTAAGTGCGTATTACTATACACCATATCTTTTTCCCACTCATCCACTGTAGGTAGGGGCCCTCACATCCATCTCATTGCTAGTCTACGTTTAACCAGAAGTAAACCAATGGCACTCAATTTGCGAACATTTTTGCGCAGAGGCTTCGTGTATCCCAGGAACGCCATCAGTGGATCTGGCGCGAGTGTTAAACCCACAATCTCATTTAACATCTTGAAAATATGGTTCCAAAATTCCGCCACAGGTGGACACTGCCATGCTGGGTGGAAAAAGTCAGCACCGGCATATCGCAGCGCTCACAGCTATCAGTATCACACAAACCATATCTATGTAGGCGTTCTGGTGTGTAATGAACCCTATTTAAGAACTTAAAATGTTCTAGCCTATGTTGGCCATTCAGAGAAACCTTTTGAGTGACCTGACAGCAGTACTACCAGATATCGTCCTTGAGTGGCATCCCAATATCTGCTTGCCAGGCCAGCCAAACCTTTGTGTATGGGGCACCCTAGTCTGTAAAGCCAAGGCATATAGCCTAGAGACTAATTTAATAGGAGCGCAACAGTATGGACAGCGTCGGGATCTCCATGGGTTCAGCGTGCTTGCTCCAAGCACTGCTCGGAGAGCGTGTCGAGTTCTAAAAAAGTGAAATTGTGTTAATGCAGAAGGCATCGCCCTTCCAGCCACCGCCTCAGTCCAAGATACCACTCTGCCATTTCTAAAGAGATCTCCCATCTCAGACATACCCAGGTCACTCAGTGAACAAAGTGTGCCTCGCTCTGAGCTAAGAGCAAACTATAGACACCACTCTATGCGCATACAAGGCGATTACAATTGTGCTCCAGCAAACAGTCCAAGAAGGACGTGCCAAGCAAGGCTCTCCAGGATACCTACAAGGCTGTTCAGGCACTGTTGGACTGCAAGTTTCGCAACCCAAAAATTATTTGAAAACCCCAACTGACAACTGCAGCAACTCCATCCTTTTCGCAATTCAAACAAGTTTCATCCACACAAATCTATGACCTCATTCTCACCATCAAATCAGGTTCCCCTCCAGATCCTTGCCCAGCCTCGGTATCAAAACTTTTTGCCGATCAACTAGCCCCTAAACTCTCAGACATCTTTAATGCCATGTTTAACACCTGTATCTACTCAGCAACATGGAAAAAGGCAACCATCAAACCTCTGCTAAAGAAACAGCATTTTGACCCACCAGACACAAATAATTACAGACCCATCATGAGCCTCCCCTTCCCAGCAGAAACTTTTGAAAAAATAATGAACACACAGCTAGCTCACTTTATGGAAGAAAACAATCTCCTGGATGAAGCACAGTTTGAGCCACCCGAGACTAAAGTGGAACAGCAGTTCTGATACTGCTGGATTTGTCAGCAGCTTTCGACACGGTTGATCATGTAACCCTGATTGACTGAGTCTCAAATATGGGCATTAAACTCAAAGCCAAAGATTTACTGGAGCCGTTCTTGGCCAACCGCACTCAGCTAGTGAGTCTCGACGAATATAACTCCCAGTCTTTTACCCTCCCATGAGGTGTGCCACAAGGATCATCCTTGAGTTCGACATTGTTTAATATCTATGTGTTGGACCTGGCCAAGGTCATCAAAGCCCATGGGATAGGGTCAACATCTTACACTGATGACACACAGCTGGTGCACGCAATTAACAACGATGGAGGAGCAATTGGCGGAGGTTTCAATTTGGTATGCTCGCCATCAGTTCCTGGATGGCCAAAAACTGCCTAAAATTAATCTCCGAAAAAACTGAGGTTATGATCTTTGGCAATCTACACCCAACATGGTCCCCCACTTGGTGGCCTACCGCCCTGGGCCCTCTATCCCCCCCCCCCAGTACCGAAAGGAAGAAACCTGGGCATCAGGTTTGATGATAAACTAACTTTCTCAGCTCATGTCAATGCCATCGTCTCATCCTCCTTCAACACTCTTAGAATGATCGAGAAACTGCTACCCTTCCTTCCACCAAGCACAGGAAAAACCCTGATTAGCACCCTTGTTATGTCCAAAATTGACTATTGCAACAGCCTGTTCCTGAATGTCCAGAAAAAGATCACTAACAAACTACAGATGGTACAGAATGCCGCTGCGTGGTTAATTACAGGTACCCCGAAGTACAAATCCATCTCCTTGGTGGTGCGAAACCTGCACTGGCTTCCAATCACAAGTCGCATAAAATTCAAGGCCCTATGCATTGCCTTCAAGGCCATTCATAACACAGGTCCGGACTTTCTAAAGAAAGCCTTTTGCACCCACTTACCTAGCAGAAACCTACCATCCTCAACTGCCAATCTCATCACGATCCCCGCACAAACAAGGTCTCCTGGGGAGACAAACTATTCACTGTTGCCATGGCCAGACCGTGGAAAACCCACCCTCAGCAAATTAAATCCTGTCCATCGCTGCCGGCTTTCAGGAAGCTAATAAATAGCAATGAGCAGCACACCACTTCACTACTGCCTCTCCAGTCTACAGCGCCAAGACACCCATGGGTATTTGAGCGCTCTACAAATTGCTTAAATAAATTAATCGATCAATATAAAACGTTATAAATAAATAAATGGTGAAGCAACAGAAGCCACTTCTCACATACTTCTGCAAATGCCTCATTCCCCTAGTGCTGCGCTTGTGCCACTCCACTTTTAAGCACTTTACATGAGCACCAGTTAAGTCATGTACAATTTCTTTAGGCACAGGGAAATTAAGTGATTTGACCAGAATCACAGGATGTCAAGCTAACGTCAAGAATTGAGTTTGAAGTTTGCAGGTCTAGCATAACGCCACATCCTCTCCACCCCTCCAACTTGAAGACTTTCTCACTCATAAGGCAGGTGGTTGAGCACAGCCTATGATACTGCAGTATGTTGTAGTTAAAGTAGTATGATCTTGGAAGGCAAACTATATTTAAATACGCAGGAAGGGCAAATTGAAGTGGACATCAACATGAAGGTGCCCATTTTACAGCAGAACTTTGCACCTTAGCTGAAGCACTAAGTCCAAACAGTAATAAGCGTGGGTGTCAATGCAGTAGTAAGGGCACTGTGATCCCAAATGCAAGCCAGGGTTTTGGTCTCCTATCCACCTCCCCTTTTTTGGCTTTTAAAACATACCCACTATTTAGGGTGAACCAGGACTCTGTGCCTCTGCACCTACTTCACTACGGTTGATATATATATCAGAGTCTGCATTTTATAATTGAATAAGGCTAACGAGGCTCTGACAACTTCTTTATGTACTTTGATCAATAGTGGCAGCGTCAGTGATTTTTCTTTTCCCTACCCACTTCGTTGATAGTGTTGACCCCTCACACGCCCCCACCCTACTGCCAGCAATAAAAATAAATGTCATGATGTGGTCTGTTTTGGCCGCACGATAGTGATTTAAATTTTTTTATTTTAATGTCATCCATGAGGCAGAGGAGGCATGCTGCTGTACAACAGGGCAAAAAAACTCTGTCAAAGCCAGTAGCTGTCTCGTAGGTAACACCTGTTGGCTTTGCCAATGCTTGTTATATGACTGTTCTTCACCCATCTATGGGAATGAAGCTGATATAAGTTGTAAAAGCATTAGGAACAGTTTGAAAATTAAGCAATTCAATTAAATGTAATTTCAACTTATGGCAATTTTTGAACATATTTATTAAGAATGTCACTAATGTTCTAAGAACATGCTTTTTCTGTTAAAATTAAACTTCCCATTCCTGTGGGCATGACATTACTGCAGTTCAGCATCTGAGAGAGCATAGCTGTTAGCACAATGCAACTCTAGGCAGTCACTCATCTAGCCATCATCTAAAGAACGTATTCCAAAGTGCATATTAATATGTAATCAAATTTGTAAAAAACGATCAGATCAGCTTATATTGTATCATGTTTTAATGCACCATCATTCTTTAATTGCAGATAAGGATCATACCACAATAGTGATGTAATCTGGGATTCAAATCATATCCAAATTGCTTGTAATAATGTTTAACAATTTTCAAACTCAAATAGTCTGAATTCAAAATGTTCATGTAAATAAAGATTTACTTTATTAAATGGGGAAAATGTTACTTTGCATGAAAAATATGTTTTAACCCCGGGTTTTGCAGCTTTTCCTTTTAAATATCTGTCCTTTCTGCTGCTAACTTGTGTTCCTGGTGAACAAAGTGTGTTTAAATGCAAAGTGTGTTTAAGACTGCAGTACCGCCTCCTGTCTATGGGGGCAGAGGGAGCAAAAATATAAACACACTTTCTGAAACACAGGTCCCCACAAGACAATTTTTTTAAAAGTTGTAAAAATTGACACAGATGTTCCTGAAGTCATTTTTTATCATTTAAAGGACATTACCTTGTGGGGACCTGAGTTCAGGTCCCCACAGTGCAATCAAGTCCCCACAGCGTGAGTGTGTTATCACACCCAAGTCCCCACAAGGATAGTAACACAAACCCACCCATCCACGCACACACACACACACAGTGCAACCTCATGCCATATACTTTGCTTCTCACCCATTTAAAACCATCACACCCACCAGAATCCACAACCCAATTGGACTGCCTTCTAGTGTGCATTGTACTCTCGAGATCCTGGCCACTTATCATAGCCATACGGTCATTGTTTTGCTATTTTTATTGGTTCAGATTTCTCAGTAGTCAGACTGAATTTTTCAATTTTTCAGCAAATCCATCTCTTACCAGGATGGTCTGTTCATGCTTGAAAGCAAGAAAATACCAGCACCAGGGGAGGAAGCGATGGGCGTGAGTGGCATTTTGCACACTAACGTGGCCAACCCCAGAAAACTGAAATTGTATTTTTTATAGTATGGTTACTCACTCCTCTCAGTGGAACACATGGGATTCAAACATCCCTGTTAATGCATCTGTGGCACCTA